>NC_049906.1:0-1977 GCF_001411555.2 Juglans regia | reverse complement strand
AACCCTAAACCCTAAACCCTAAACCCTAAACCCTAAACCCTAAACCCTAAACCCTAAACCCTAAACCCTAAACCCTAAACCCCAAAAACCCTAAACCCTAAACCCTAAACCCTAAACCCTAAACCCTAAACCCTAAACCCTAAACCCTAAACCCTAAACCCTAAACCCTAAACCCTAAACCCTAAACCCTAAACCCTAAACCCTAAACCCTAAACCCTAAACCACCCAAAACCCTAAATCCATAAACCCTAAAACTCTAAATCCATAAACCCTAAAACTCTAAATCCATAAACCCTAAATCCCTAAACCCTAAACTCTAAACCCTAAACCTTACTTTTTCAATCCGAATGATATAACATTTCATTCATAATGTCCAAATGTTACTATAAAAGATGTTTTATTATTATCTTTCTCATTATAAAAGATTGTTATAAAAATATCTCCAGTGAGTTTTAAAATATCATGAATGAAATATGAGTCCTGCTACGGGTCTCGAATTCGGGACCCAAAAAATGTCTCGAATATAGTAAATTTTTTTCTTCTTTTTTTCATTTTTTTTTTCATGTATTTTTTTAATCATCATAAACATTTTTAAAAAAATAAAAAATTCACAACATTATTAAAAAATATTTTTTTAACCATTTGGTAAAAAAAAAAAAATCTCATTCGGAAAATTTCGGGACCCAAAGCATTTCTCATGAAATATTTGCTCCATTTAATCATTTTCCAATTAGGTCCAATTAGCATTAGGGACAAGCAAAAAGGAATTACAAAAACCAGCAGAAGCCATGTCACAAGTTTCGGGTATTGATGATGAGGAAAGCCCACCATCAAGTCATTCTCAGCAGACATGATTATCACCAACTCAACAAGCCTCTCCAATAGGCCTCCCCTTCACAAACTTCTCCTTTTCAAATTACGAACCACAAATTGCACCATATAAGAAATGTAAATTCTTCCATTATTCAAGTTGGCCAAACATCAGGATAAGAAGTACTGGCTTCATGAAAAGAAATAATCCAGCTGGTACAACTATTCAAGCATTTGGATAAGAAGAGTCATTATTTATGTTTCAACGCAGAAGACAAAACAACTTTGGCAACCATTATCATTTTACTGTATACTTTTACTGTTCTTGTTAGAAATCCTTGTGACACTATTTGGTCAGAAAGGTTTGGGAAGGGAGAAAGTCATTCTGAAAAACACTCACCTTATGCTCTGGTCTCCTTCCTTCGAAAAACATTTCTTCTCATCTTCCTTCTAATATTTTTTTCTTCATGTCTTTTAGTGCTAATACTCTAGAGAATTAATCTCTTTGTAAATATGTTCTCCCTTAATAATGAGTTTGATGGTAATTTATTATCTTATCTGTTGCACACCTTTTATTGTTTCTATATTATATATTTATATTTCTATAATAATTATTCTATATTCCTTATTTATATGTCCTGGCATACGGCTTCAAACATAACTTGATTTATCATATAACTTGTAACAAAATACACAATTAAATATATGTAACTAATTACATAAAATATCTTTTGCAACAATATTATACAAAATATCATATACACACTTTGGAAACATAAATAAATATATTAAACTAGATAAAGTATAAATAAATTAACAGTATGTGGGTGCGTGTGTGAACATATAAATGTGTGTAGACATATAAATATAATTATAACTACAGATTATAATATTGTATTAGTATATCTTTGATATTTGACTAATAAATAAATAAAAGTTACAATTTTGATTCATTCAGTTTATTATCTCATTTATTTGTTTGTTTATTCTATATACTTTTTATTCAGTATTTTTAAATTGAGGAAAGAAACTAAAAAAATATCTAGTCAAACCAAATCAAGCTCGATTAAGCACTCGGCTCCATTACAACTCGGGTTTCGAGCCAAGTTCAAGCTAGATTTTCTACAAATCAAGCCAAGCTCGGACTGAATTTTAGAACCCGACTTT